>NC_141699.1:32289175-32329175 GCF_964263255.1 Lissotriton vulgaris | reverse complement strand
TTAACAGTCTCGCTCTCGCTCCTCCTGTCTGTTTGTCTACCTCTTTCTGTCTGTCTGCCTGCCCGCCTCTCACTGCGCATCGGAGTGCCTGCCACTCAGGGCCACGCGCACCTCTCTTTTTGGCAAATAACGCTTGTGCACCGGGGTTAAACTTGGCAAACTCTAATTACTATACATTATGTTAAAAACCCTCCCATGCCACGCAAGAGAGTGAATTATTAAATAGGCTTCTATTTAATTGCGAGAGAGAATTGTTGTAGTCCAATCAACTGACAAGTTATAAGAGAGCAGAAGAGAAAGGAGGGCGCTGTACATATAGCGTTGAGAGGAAGAGGGAAGAAAAATAGAATAAAGTGTGTGTGAGAGACAGAGAGTACGAGAAATCGAGAAACAGGAAGGGAAGAATGGAGACATTGAAAGGAGTGGTCAAGAGAAGAGAAAGAAAAAACTGGAGGTTAGAGAGTGGGACAGCGCAAGGATGCAAAAACGGATGAGAAGAAATGAGAGGCAAGCCACTGGTAAGGGAAAAGAGACGAGGGCGCGTGTGTGAGAGTATGAGAGAGAAGTGCTTAAACAGTGACCAGGAAGGAGAGACCCTGGGGGTGAGTGCGATAAATTAATAAAAAAATAAATAAATGCGAGTTGTGCGAGGAAGAGGAGAGAGAGAGAGAGGGAGGGAGGGAGGGTGGGCAGGACGGGTTGTCGCAGCCCTAAAAGGATGTTCTGGCATTGCGCGGAGGGGGGTGGGGAGCGGCTTCCTTTGAAGTCTGATTGGGGGGGCGGGGGAGCGGCAGCCTTTGAAGTCTGATGCCAAGGCACAGACAAATGGTGGGGTGTGATGTGGCTGGCGATGATGTGCACACACCTGGCTCACATGAACCGTAAGCGATCCGCGGCTAGGTAGACCTTTCGGACCGCTTACTATAATCTCGCCTATCATCCCTATGGGATAGAATAGGCAAGACCTAAAAAAGGCAGGACAAAGAGGAAGGATTCCCCAATAACAAGCTGGCATTTTGGAAGGACAATCCAAGTAACAAATAAAAAGTCCACAAAGTGTATAGAACAGGTCTCCAGAAAGCACAAGAGCTGGTAAGGCTTGACCTAAAAATAATAGCCCGCAGGAAAATTGGCATGATAAAAATCCTTATGCTACACATAGAAAATACACAGTTACATCAATGAGCATTGGAAAGAGTGATGCGAGAGCGGGTGGAACACACAAAAACTAACAGCAAAGCCATTGAATGAGCAATGGGGGCTGAACCAAGTGAGGCAATAGCAGTAAGAAGCAAACCCCACACCCACTCACAACTATTCAATTTATCATGTCTGCAATCCTTCTTCTGAAGCAGGCAGCTAAGGCTGTCTTTAGGCTGGACCTAAACAGCACTGGTGTGGGCAGCCCACAAAGGCAAACCAGCAACAAAAAAAACGTGCACCAGGAAAAAAGGTGGGGAAATGTTTTCCACACTCCCGTGGATACTCATGCACTCAAAACTTTCCATGTGGTCAAGTTTACGTATAACCTCTCTACCGGTAGTTGGCGTGCACAGGTACTGTCTGGTACTGGGTACCTCCACTTCATTCAGTTGAAAGGGAGAGTGCCTGCAATCCTTGGCATTATTGCAGGTGCACAGTCAAAATAGCAATTTTTAAATATCGACCTACCTTAATATCGAGTTTTTAATATTGTATGGACAGAATATCGAAGTCAAGAATATTGTTGGCCAGAATATCGACCTTAAGGTAAGTAATAGCGTGTTTTTTGAATATCGAAGTAATATCGAAGTAAGTAATATCGTTAGCAAAAATATAATTGTCAATAATTTCATTTGTTTGGTATGTATTTTAGTATGTATTTTATATGCATGTTTAACATTTTATTCTAATGTATTTTCATAATTTTTAAATATATGTATTAAATGTTTGCAAATAAGTAATTTTTTTAAAGTACAATTTGCATTTTTGTATCAGCGCGGGTTGTGGGTTTATAGGCAAATAGGGTGGGAAGTAATTTATTTATAATTCATTAATTAATATGTTTTTATTTATTGTTATTGATTATTAATTTATTGTTAATTCATTATTAACTGGTAATTCGTTTTTTATTAATTGGTTAATTTATAATTATATTAATTATGATTATTTTATTATTACTTTCTATTTATTGTTAATTAATTTGTTGTTAATTGATTATTAATTGGTAATTAATTTTTATGAATTGATTATTTGATAATTAAATTAATTACGTGATTTTTATGTGTAGTGGGTTGTGGGTTTATAGGGGAATAGGGTGGGATGCAATTACATTTAATTAATTAATTAATTAATTAATTGATTATTATGTTGTTATTTATTGTTATTGATTATAAATTTATTGTTAATTACTTATGAATTGGTAATTATTGTTTATTACTTGGTTAATTTATAATTAAATGAATTATAATTAATGTATTATTAATTTTGTTATTGTTATTGATTATTACTTTATTGTTAATTCATTTTTTCTTGTGAAATATTTTTTATTAATTGATTAATTAAATAATTACATTATTTGTGTTTCTTCTTTATGTGTAGCGGTTTTGTGTGTTAATGGGGGAATAGTGTGAGAAGTAATTTAATGTTATTTAAGTAAATATATTTGACATTTTATTGGAATTTATTTATAATGTTTTGTTAATTAATTATTAATGTTATTTATTTTACAAAAAGAATTTAATTGATGAGTATGTTAATTTAACCCCTACGCTATCCTGCATGTCCACACTGTTACACTCACTGAAGTTGGAATAGTAATTTTTACCCTCCCGCTATCTAACACTTTCCCTACTGTTGCACTCTCTGGAGTGGGAATAGTCATTTTAACCCCTACGCTATCCAATACTTTCCCTACTGTTGCACTCACTGGAGTGGGAATAGTAATGTTTACCCCTCCGGTATCCTACACTTTCCCTCCTGTTGCACTCACTGGAGTGGGAATAGTAATTTTTTTTTTTTTTTTTTTAAACCATTATTTTGTAAAAAGTGGTACAGTTACAGACCCACAACCACGGAGGCTGGTCAGTCAAACACAACAACATCAATTTCCAAGTACACAGCTCTTCAGCCGACAACCAGAGGGTCCGGCAGCGACCTTTCGTGATGATGTAGAAGCAGGTGGTATAACTAGGAGCAGTGAAAGGTTTCACATTTTATCTTTTATATAAATAAAACCACAAACAAAACACAAGAAAGATCGAGGCATCACTATGTAAACACTGGCTGTCCCTTATGGCAGTGGGAGACGGGTAAAAGACGTATGGCAATATAAGATAGAAAAAATATCAGGGAGGGTAGAGGGGGGCAGCCGGGAGCAAAACAATACAGTGTAGTCAACAAGACTAAGTACAGGGAATGCTCGGTCACGGGAGAAGAAGCGGATCTGGAAGGTCGGTAAATGGGGGGGTGCAAATCTCACCACGATATGCGTTCCATTGACCCCAGATCCTACCCCATTTCTTGGGTCTGCCGCGGGAAACATATACAGTTTTCTCTCTGAACATAGACCAGTCCATATTTTCTTTCCACGTCAGGAGCGTTGGCGGCCTTGGGGAACCCCATAACTGGGCTATGTCTCGTTTAGCGACCATATTACCCAATGTGACCCATTGAGTTTGAGCAACAGTACAATCATTCGGTTCCCAAACATTCAACAGACAACGTCTGGCCTCAGGCAACAACACAACCCCCATCACTTCACCCATAACCGCATGCACTCGGCGCCAAAACGTCGCCACCTCCGGTCAGTCCCAGAGGATATGCAAAAAAGTAGCCAGCATACCACAACCGCGCCTACACAATCCATCCACAGAAAAACCCATATGTGTCAGTCGTGGGCCTGTGACATATACCCGATGCAGTATTTTAAGTTGCACCAATCTAAGGCGTGCCGGAATCGCAACCTCCTTAGGGGAAGATATCGCCGCCTGCCAGTCTTCATCATCCAGTTCTAACCCGTCACTGATCCAAGCGTTCTGCAACTGTACAAGAAGATCCGAGCGATCGTTGATCAGTTTCTTATAGATGAGAGATATAGTGCTGTCAGGGACGTATCCATCAAGCACCCTATCCTCAAGAGGGGAGGAATCCGGGATAGCAGTGTCAGCCGGGAAAACCGAGGTGATCGCATGGCGAACTTGGAGATCACAGTAATATTCCCTGTCGCTCAATTTATATTCCTGCTGGAGTGCCTCGAAGGTCTTGACCCTGCCCTTGGCCCAGAGGTCGCCCACCCTACTGATACCGATGAGATCCCATCTGTCAAAACCCTTCGATGCCCACAGGCCACCTAGTGCTTCCGCGGCGTACAATGGGGTCACTTTCTTCAATTTATCGGTCCATCCCGTGGCGGCGGTAGCGCTACCCCAGACTTGCACCGCCACTGCCGTAGGGCCTGTGAGATGCTTCCGGTCAGCTCTAGAATAGAGCGCCCAATTGTAATCTCCCCCGGGGAGTTGCCATCTATCCATCTCAAAAGCGGGTTTTGGGATAGGACCGTACATAGCGTGGTTCACGGCACTCAACTGGGAAGCCCAGTAGTAGTGCTTCATGTCGGGCAACGCGATACCTCCATCATACCACGGCAAAGTCAATTTCGCCAGTGCGATACGTGGTCGCCCACCCCATACCAACCGCCTCTGCAAGCCCTCGATCTCTCAAAAATAGCTGGCAGGTACCAAATCAAGTGTGTTCTGAATGGCATACAAAAAGCGGGGGAGAGACATCATTTTGAACAGGGCCACCCTTCCCAGAGGGGAGAGTGGCAAGCCGCACCACGCCGCAACATCCGACCGAAGCCGGGAGAGCGGAGGCAACAAAGTCCGCTCATAGCGAGCCTTGGGGTCCAGTGAGATGTAGATCCCCAAATACTTAAAGCCATCCCTAGATACCGGTATCGCACAGTTGCGGGGAATAAGAGGTTCATCGTCCGTGAGTGGATAAATACAGGACTTGGCCCAGTTAACGACCAAACCGGAATTCCTCCCAAAGGAGAGTAGAACATCAAACAGGACGCCCAATGACTTACGAGGAGAGGTAAGATACAACAATATATCGTCGGCATAGAGCGATATCCGGTCCTCAAAATCAGGCGACCAACGGATGCCTTTAAGCGATGGTTCCCACTGCAACCATGCGGCCAGGGGCTCAAGGGCAAGCGCAAAGAGGAGCGGCCACAAGGGGCACCCCTGTCTCGTTCCCCGTCCGAGGGTGAAGGGCTGCGAAGCCCTACCATTAACCACCACCTGTGCCAGCGGCTGCTCATACAAAAGCCTGATCCACCCAATGAATTTAGGGCCGAAACCAAACTTAGCAAGAGCAGCCCACAAATATGGCCACTCGACCGCGTCGAAGGCCATCGAGGCATCAAGAGAAACCAAAATGGCCGGTTCTCGAGGAGACCCCGCCTTAGCTAAGACGCCATGAAGGCGACGTAGATTGAGCGCAGTATTACGGTGGGGTATAAATCCAGATTGATCCGGATGGATCAAGTCCGCAATCACCGTTACCAGCCGATTTGCCAGAAGTTTAGCGAGAATTTTGGGCTCAACGCTCAAGAGCGAAATCGGTCGGTACGACGAGCAACGATCTCGGGGCTTGCCATCTTTATGAATGACCACAATGGATGCCAATCTCTGATCTCGAGGAAGAGAGCCGAGATCTCGCGATGCCAAGAACATCCGACGAAGATACGGCGCCATTTTGTCAGGGCATAGTTTATACAGTTCCACCGGAATCCCATTTGGGCCCGAGGCCTTCCCAGAACGAAGTGAACGGATACCGAGCGCTACTTCATCGGTGGAAAAATCCGCCTCAATGAGCTCTTTGTCCGAATCCGACAGGCCAGGAAGGGCGATATCTCGAAGAAAAAGATGCAAATCCTCTTCCGGCCTATCAGAGACCGGCGCATAAACCGACTGAAAGTGCCGGGCAAATGCTTGGACTATATCAATCGGGTCCATGACATGCACACCATCCATACGCTCAACAACAGGCACCACCCGGTTCAATCTATCCTTTTTGTCTAGCCACGCAATCAACTTTCCCGCCTTATCACCAACATCATACAGACACCCCTGTTGCTCACGGTGCATCACTTTGGCCGCATCAGTGACCAGTGCCTTATAATCGGATTGTTTCAGGGCCAGAGAATGCAGCACCTCCGGAGTGACTCCGGATTCCAACTGTCCTTCCAAGTCTGTAATCTCGTTTTCCAGATCCACCACCTCGGCATTCTTACGTCTCCTTTCGCTGGCAATGAGGGACAAGGCCTGACCACGAATCACTGGTTTATAAGCCTCCCACAGTGTAACCGAGGAGGAGACCGATCCCTCATTCTCAGCGATGTAGTAGTCCATACATTTCACTATCTCTGATCTGATCGTAGGGTTACGAAAGTGCCAGGGGTTGATCGGAGCAGTACGGCCCTTGGCACTCAATTGCATGTCAACTGTAAGCCAAAGCGGAGAGTGGTCAGAGATCCCCCTGGCCAGATGCCTAACCTCCCGCACAGAGACCATCTGAGCAGCTGGCATAAGAATATAGTCTAATCTCAAAAGACTCCTGTGTGCACCCGAGCACAACGTATATTGGAGCTGACCAGGGTGCAGTTGTCTCCAACAATCAACTAGCCCGAGCGCATCTAGGAGCTTCCCGAGCCAGAGCTGGGCCGCAGACAAAACTCTGGGGGGGCTCCGATCCTCATCTCCACTAACTACAGAGTTAAAATCGCCACCCACTAACAGTATGCCGTCTGGAAGCCCCAGGATCACATCACCCAAATCAGCAAACGTGGTAGACTGCAGGCCAGGGGGGACATACACAGACATAATAGAAACCGTTTTCCCTTCCCATCGACCCGTAATAGCCGCATAGCGGCCCCTGTCGTCCGACACTACGTCGTCTATCTCCAAGGGGAGGGAAGTTCGTACCAGGATCCCCACCCCTCTTGAACCAGATGTGAACCCTGAGTGTGCCACCATACGGTAACCACGTCTATTTAGTGCGCGGCATGCATTTCCAACCAAGTGCGTCTCCTGGAGCAAAATCACATCTGGGGCACAGCGTTTCAGATACTGCAATACAATACCCCGCTTTATTCTATCTCCGAGCCCTTTAACGTTCCAACTTAGCATCCTAAGCCCCCCCCCATCCCCGCTCTTGAGCACCCCGCCTCCCCCGCCCGGGATTAAGCACAGAGAACAAACAAAAGGATATAAGGCAGCCTCGAACAATACTAAAAGAAAAAGACCCCCCACCACCCCCAAGGAACCCTGAAAAACACACCCCCCCACCCTGCACCCCTGCATTAGACCAGAAAGCCACCCCAACTTGCAGTGTGCCCGTCGCCCCATTAAACTAACCTACAAGAAGAGAGAAAAAGCCCCCAGAGGAGGAAGAGGATGCCCGATTCCCCCCACCCCCGGGTATCCACATTATAATCAAGTCTATTAAGAAAAACCGCTGCTAAAAGTCCAAAGTAACTAGTTCGCCGTTGCAGACTCACTACTCCTGTTCAGCCAGGCCCCCCTCAGCGCCTCTCGAGCCCTCGCTGCTTGTACGATTCCATGGTAACGTGTCCAACCAGTCACTGGCCACTTCGGGGCAATCGAAGAAAAACGCCCGCTCCTCATATTCGATCCTCAGTCGGGCAGGAAAAAGCATAGCGTATTTGAGGCCCATGTCTCTAAGCCATCTCTTCACCCTGGTGAAACCCATGCGTTGTTTCCGCACCACCTGGGTGAAGTCCCGATAGAAACTGACCGAGGCATTATCAAATTTGGTGGGACCCATGGTTCGTGAAGCTTGCAAAATAGCGTCCCGGTCCCGGAAATTAAAAATCCTTGCGATGATAGGTCTTGGTGCGGCCCCCAGCTTGGGCGTCCCACCGAGAACTCTATGTGCTCTCTCCACGGTAAAAAAGTTGCTGAGGCCCTTAGGTGCAAGATGTTTAAGGAACAGATCCTCCACCAGGAGGTCGTGGAGACGTCCGCGTAGTTCTCCGGAACACCCACAATACGGACGTTGTTGCGCCTGGCCCGGCTCTCGAAATCCTCCAGCCGGCGGGCAAGCAGGTCGTTGGAGGTATGGAGAGTGCGGACCTCAGCCTGGAGGTCCGAGACGTCAGTGGTCAGGCTCGCAGTTTTAATGTCCAAAGACTTGACCCGTTCATTCGTCTTACCCAGGTCCGCCCGAATGAGGTTCACCTCGATCGTCACCGTGTCGATCTTAGCAGCGAGAGTTTCATATTGTTGGCCCATAGTTGCCTGAACACCAGTAATGGCGCCCATGATGTCCTTCAGTGTCGGCTCCTCCGATGAAGGAGCACCATCTCCAGTCCCCTCAAGAGCCTTACTCGCTCTACCTGGGGACCCTTTCGGGCGAGTATAGCGCTCTATAGTCTGGGATTGAATAATGCCCCCCGATGCGTGCCCTTGGTGTTACGCTTCTCGGCATCCGCCTTGCCCGCCATAGTGGGCCTTGAACTCACACGGAGTCATTGTGATCTGGTCAAAATTATCCCGCTTTTGATGAACCTCAGGGGCAAGTGGGCCAGGAACCAGTGCAGACGTAGGAGCCGTAGTGCAGACGAGAAGTCGAGTGAGGCAGCTGTAGAGCGTCGTCAACAATGGCCTAAAACGAAACCGAAAGTACCACAGGGGCTGTGGGCGTGTCAAAGTGGCTGTTGTTGTTGAATTGCCACCTGGGTACCTCGGGGACTCAAGTCCGGGGATGGTCTACGATGTAGGCCGCAGACTTCAGGATGCAGCAAGTCCGGTTTTCGGCGTCCGATTTAAGTTCTCAAAAGATCTTCAGAATCAGCAGGGCATAGTCTACCAGTACCCGTCGTTCAAATCAGGATTTGTGGCAGGATAGATGCGGGAGGCGGAAAGGGTCTCAGGAGCCATGTGCTCAAGCGTCCATCTTGGATCCGCGCGAAGCTCCTCCCCCGGGAATAGTAATTTTAACCCCTACACTATCCAACACTTTCCCTACTGTTGCACTCACTGGGGTGGGAATTGTAATTTTTACCCCTACCCTATCCAACACTTTCTCTATTGTTGCACTCACTGGAGTGGGAATAGTAATGTTTACCCCTCCGGTATCCTACACTTTCCCTCCTGTTGTACTCACTGGGGTGGGAATAGTCATTTTAACCCCTACGCTATCCAACGCTTTCCCTACTGTTGCACTCTCTGGAGTGGGAATAGTAATTTTTACCCCTACCCTATCCAACACTTTCCTTACTGTTGCACTCCCTGGAGTGGGAATAGTAATTTTAACCCCTACGCTATCTAATATTTTTTTGTATTAGTTTAGCTAAAGTATTACATAATTATTTTAAAAAGATTAAAAATATGTTTACTTTTTTAATTTTACTTATATTTATTTAATTTTTATTTATATTATTGTTTTATGTGTATAAATGTATTTATTTTTTAAACAATTTATAATTTACTTAAATAATTATTAAAACATATTAATAAGTAAGAATATATATTATATATTATATGTAAATGTTTAATGTATTTTTAAATTTTATATATATTACTTATAAATTTTAAACATGTTAAAATACTTCTAACCATGTTTATTTTAATTATATGTCATATTTAAAAAAAACAATATTTTTAACAACAATATTTTTTACATCGATATTTTTTTCCGATATTTTTGTACTTACCATAATGTAGATAGAATGTCGATATTTTTGATTTCGATATTCTTGCTGCGATATTTCTGTAGGTCGATATTCTGACTTCCAATATTTTGCAAGTGATTCCACTTCATTCTGCTGAAAGGAAGAGTACCTGCACTTTTTGGCATTGGTGCAATACTGTTAATGGGTGGGCACCAGCAGTTCTCAGAGGCATGCAGATACTCTGGAGTAGTGAGTATTTGCTCTTTGCTCAGTTCAAAAAGGAGAGTACCTGCGCTTCTCATCATTGGTACAATACTTTTCATGGGTGGGCACTAGCACTTCTCAGAAGCAAACAGGTACTCCTGAGTAGTGAGTACCTGCACTTAATTAAGTTGAAATGGAGAGTACCAACACTTCTTGACATTGTTGGAATACTTTTAATGGATGGGCACCCGCACTTCTCAGAGGCATGCAGGTACTCTGGAGTACTGAGTACCTCACTTCATTCAGTTGAAAGGGAGAGTGCCTGCACTCCTTGGCATTGGTGCAACACTTTTAATGGATGGGCAACAGCACTCCTCAGAGGCAAGCAGGTGCTCTGGAGTATTGAGTAGCCCCACTTCACTAAGTTGAATTGGAGAGTACCTGCACTTCTTGACATTAGTTTAATTAGTTTTATAGGTGGGCACCGGCACTTTTCAGAGGCAAGCAGCAGGCACTCTGGAGTAGTGAGAGCTTGCTCTACACTGAGTGGAAAAGGAGAATATCTGTACTTCTCATCATTGGTGCAATACTTTTCTGGGTGGGCACCAGCACTTTTCAGAGGCAAGCAGGTACTCAGGAGTAGTGAGTACCTGCACTTTATTAAATTGAAAGGTACAGTACCTGCACTTCTCTTCATTGGTACACTACTTTTAAAGAGTAGGGCACCAGCACTTCTCGTAGATAAGCAGGTGCCTTGGAGTATAATGAGTACCTGTACTTCATTAAGTTGAAATGGAGAGTACCTACACTTCTTGGCATTGGTGCAATACATTTAATGGGTGGGCACCAGCACTTCTCAGAGGCATGCAGGTACTCTGGAGTAGTGAGTACCTCACTTCATTCAATTGAAAGGGAGCGTGCATGCACTCCACAGCATTGGTGCAATACCTATAATGGGTGGGCAACAGCATTCTCCGAGGCAAGCAGGTGCACTGGATTATTGAGTACCTCCACTTCATTAGGTTGAAATGGAGAGTACCTGCACTTCTTGGCATTGGTTCAATTATTTTCATGGGTAGGCACCAGCACTTTCCAGAGGCAAGCAGCAGGCACTCTGGAGTAGTGAGTGCTTGCTCTTCACTCAGTGGAAAAGGAGAGTACCTGTACTTCTCATCATTGGTACAATACTTTTCATGGGTGGGCACCAACACTTCTCAGAGGCAGGCAGGTACTCTGGAGTAGTGAGTATCTGCACCTCATTAAGTTGAAATGAAGAGTACCTGCACATCTTGGCATTGGTGCAATACTTTTCTGGGTGGGCACCAGCACTTTTCAGAGGCAAGCAGGTACTCTGGAGTAGTGAGTACCTGCACTGCATTCAGTTGAAAGGGAGAGGGCCTGCACTCCTCGGCATTGGTGCAATACCTTTAATTGGTGGGCAACATCACTTCTCAGAGGCAAGCAGGTGCTCTGGAGTATTGCGTACCACCACTTCATTCTGCTGGAAGGAAGAGTACCTACACTTCTTGGCATTAGTGCAATACTTTTCATGGGTGGGCACCAGCACTTTTCAGAGGCAAGCAGATACCCTGGAGTAGTGAGTACTTGCTCTTCACTCAGTTGAAAAGGAGAGTACCAGCATTTCTCGTCATTGGTACAATACTTTTCTGAGTGGGCACCAGCACTTTTCAGAGGCAAGCAGGTACTCTGGAGTATTGAGTACCTCCACTTCATTCTGCTGAAAGGAAGAGTTCCTACACTTCTTGGCATTAGTGCAATACTTTTCATGGGTGGGTACCGACACTTTTCAGAGGCAAGCAGGTACTATGGAGCAGTGAGTACTTTCGCTTCACTCAGTTGAAAAGGAGAGTACCTGCACTTCTCCGTATTGGTACAATACTTTTCTGGGTGGGCACCAGCACTTTTCAGAGGCAAGCAGGTACTCTGTAATAGTGAGTACCTGCACTTCATTCAGTTGAAAGGAGAGGGCCTGCACTCCTCGGCATTGGTGCAATACCTTTAATGGGTGGGCAACATCACTTCTCAGAGGCAAGCAGGTGCTCCGGAGTATTGAGTACCTACACTTCATTCTGCTGAAAGGAAGAATACCTACACTTCTTGGCATTAGTGCAATACTTTTCATGGGTGGGCACCAGCACTTTTCAGAGGCAAGCAAGTACTCTGTAATAGTGAGTACCTGCACTTCATTCAGTTGAAAGGAGAGGGCCTGCACTCCTCGGCATTGGTGCAATACCTTTAATGGGTGGGCAACATCACTTCTCAGAGGCAAGCAGGTGCTCCGGAGTATTGAGTACCTACACTTCATTCTGCTGAAAGGAAGAATACCTACACTTCTTGGCATTAGTGCAATACTTTTCATGGGTGGGCACCAGCACTTTTCAGAGGCAAGCAGGTACTCTGGAGTAGTGAGTACTTGCTCTTCACTCAGTTGAAAAGGAGTTTACCTGCACTTCTCGTCATTGGTACAATACTTTGCTGGGTGGGCACCAGCACTTTTCAGAGGCAAGCAGATACTCTGGAGTAGGGAGTACCTGCACTTCATTCAGTTAAAAAGGAGAGTACCTGCACTTCTCTTCATTGGTTCAATACTTTTAAAGAGTAGGACGCCAGCACTTCTCATAGGTAAGCAGGTGCTCTGGAGTAAAGTGAGTACCTGCACTTCATTAAGTTGAAAGGCAGAGTACTTGCACTCCTCGGCATTGGTGTATTAGTATCAAAGGGAGGGCCCCTGCACTTCTCAGAGGCAAGAATGTACTCCGGAGAAGCGAGTACCCGCACGTTTCTATCTCCATTTAAAAACATTGATGTTACTTTGTTACTATGTTCAATGTTACATAAAAACAGAGACCTAAAGAGGGGTTACAAGAATGAAATTTGGAGGGCTAAACAATTGTATTATGAAGAAACTTGGGCCAAACTCCATTATGCATGTAAATCGAAGGATCTGCAACTGTTTTGAGGCATTATTAATAACTTAGAAAATGGAAATTTTAGAAATACAAGTGCCAATATAGATGAATTTAGCTGGATAAATTTTTTTAATATGAAAATAACTTCCCCAAGCCAACCAACCGAGGTGTTTGAATGCCTTGACAACCAATGTAAAATGGAGCCAGTAGAAGGGTGTGTCCCTTTTGGTATTAGGGATACACCAGGCACCATTGATACTGAGTTATGGTCGGTGGACAAAGCTAAAAAAGTTCTACTTAAAATTAGATCAAATGGAGCACCTGGCCCTAGTGGAATTCCTAATGCTATTTTTAAAGCTAAAATCAGGTATTGGCCATAGTTATTAACACTCCTTTTTAATGACATTCTTATCTCAGGCTGTATCCCGGATTCATGGAAGGGAAGTATTATACAGCCAATATACAAAAGTGGGCCCAAGGATAATCCTGCAAATTATCGATTAATAATCCTCACAGACGTAGATGCAAAAATATTGCAAGTTGTCTGTTGGAGGAGTTGGAAACTTGGGCTGAAAGAGAAGAATTGATTCCAATTTTTTAAACAGGATTTAGGAAGGGAGAATCGACTCTTACTAATTTGATATTATTTTCTTTATTATGAGGAGGAAACAAAAATTGTACATCTGTTTTATCGACTTAAAAGCCGCTTTTGATTTTGTACCCAGAAATATTCTGTGGTCTAAGTTAATGAAGTGGGGTATATCAGAAACTCTCTTAAAAATGATTAAATTATTGTACTCCAAAACCTGGGTTCAAGTAGAAATAGGCGATGGTAAACATACTACCCACCGCCTTGAAACAAATGTCAGCTTAAAGCAAGGATGTGTGCTCGCTCCCTGTCTTTTTAATTTATTTATGTCTGATCTCCTATCCCATTTTAATGATGTAAATTCGCATTCTCCTGCTGTAATGGGTAACGAAATTAAATACCTACAGTATGCTGATGATTCCATTTATTGAGTCAAACCATGATAGGATTAAAAAGATTAATACATTCATTTAATATATATGTAACTCAAAATGGCTTAACAATTAATACATAAAAACAAAAATAATGTTAATAGGGAAAGGCAAACTAGGGGTAAAGGATTTGAATATCAATGGTTTGTCGATTGAATGTGTTAAAGCCTACAAATATTTGGGAATTACATTTGATGATGGTTTGTACTTTAGACGGCATTTTGATAATTTATAGGCTAAAGGTACCTCACTTGCCTTCGCTTTTCGAAAACTGAGAGATAAGTTATTATGTCCCAATTATGACCACCTGCTTAACGTCATGAAAGCAAAACTTATTCCCTCCCTGGACTATGGGTCCATTATTTTTAAGGGTAGAGATGTGAAAGTGCTGGAGGGCATAGTGGTAAGGACATATAAATCAGTTTTTAGGATTCCTAGGCAGATCCCACGTGCCAATTTAAGATTGGAATTTGGCTTAAGGAATCAGCTCTGGGTTCGTCAAGCTACATTTTTAAAAACATTATTGGCATTATCTCGAGCAGAGGAGGGTACGCTGGCCAATATGTGCGGGCATGATATTTTAAAAGGCGAATATTCCAGAAGTTGGCAGGATTACTTAGCTGAGTGTCTCTTAAATTTTGAATGCCCTAAGTTGGAAGATGAAACAAGGAGTAACATGGTTTTAAAAAAATTAAGTCATTCAACCGCTGCTTTGTTGTCAGAAGTCTTGGACAAAGATGAGTTGAGAAAAAAAAAACATTTTTGGTATATTGCCAATTCTTTTGATAAAATGATTGCCCAACCTTATTTACTCTTTCACCAAAAACCTTCAATTAAACATAAATGTATGTTATTAAGGTTTGGAATATATCCAACCAAAGATGGAACCCCTAAATGGGAGTCTAAATGGGTGTCAAATATTTGTAGGCTCTGCGGGCAGTATGATGAAACCTTGCTGCATATGATAACATTATGCCCAAAAATGTTGCAGGAACGGAAAACAATTTTAAAACCTATTTTTAAAGAAATGGGAGTTAGAACGTGTAGATCGGCATTAATATTTTGCCTAAGTGGTGTCAACGTTTATATTATACAGCAATTTGTTCAATTCATTCTTCAAGTGGAAAAGAAATTATGTAAGGTTGACGCCCTAAATATATGTTAAACTTGTTCCGACTGTGAAATGATGATGCTGCTGTTTTTAGGGCGTTGATGGATTATTTTTATGGCACTTTTTTACTGTGTTATATTTGCATGTTTTTAGAGTACTTTTTTTTAATAATGTCCCGTTTATTATGCTTATTAATTTTAATGATTGGCGTATGTGCTCTTTATCCCCGAAAGTAGCCATCCATAATAGATTGTTTTAAAAATCAAATAATAATTCCTTGCTGTTAGCACAAGGCACTTGAGATTCGCCAGTGAAAAATTTATGCACCTTTCACGTTAACTGATACGACAAGTCACTTTAGTTCTGATTCTGTTCTACCAGTGTATTTTAGCTGGTTTTAGTTTTAGACATTTGTGATTCTTTCTTTTGCTCTGTTACTTACTGCTATTAAATATTTTACTGCTAGCCTATTGCACTAAATGCACTGTTCACTTTTTGCTATTGAATATTTGCTGCTAGCCTATTGCACTTAATGCACTGTTCACTTATTGCTATTGAATATTTGCTGCTAATCTATTGCACTTAATGCACTGTTTACTTTTTAGATGATAACATAAGCGATTTTAGCATTGATTTTGCAATATGACAGATATGGAGAATCTGTAAAATGTTCTTTTTGCTGCTAGCACATTGTACTTTAGCTACGGCTCTGTAAGCACATTGCACTTTATTTTGGAACTTGTGGACTGTTACCAATCCTGTGAAAATATTGGCAGCACTATAATCCCTAACTGGAAAATGTTAATCAATTATGGACAATTTTTATCTATGCACTGTATCCCCATATGTTCGATTAGTCATTGTGTTTGTTTTTTTCTTTTTTGTAATGGTTTTAATTAATCAACAAATAAAATACTTAGGGGTATATTACCAACAACTAGCGATAATTATCGCTATGTTGGTTTAGCGGCGATATTTTTATCGCCGAGCTGCGGCGATTTTTATCGCTTAGGAACCTTGCTATTATCAAGGTTTATCTCCTAAGTGATAAAAATCGGCCAAAATGCATGAATATCGCTGAAAAGTCAGCGATATTCATGCATTACCGAGCTAATGCTCTTAGCCATGTTATCCACCTACCATTGGCTAAGAACTGCTCAGGGGCAGGTGTTAGCTTTTGGAGATATTCGCGCTTAGCGCGAATATCTCCAAAAGTTGGTAATAGGAGATAGCGATGTTAGCGACTGTTTCCAGTCGCTAACATCTTGGCACGCCCACTTTGCATGTCATTAGTGATAATTATCGCTGACAGGCAAAGCGGGGCCCAAGATGGTCGCTATCTCCTACTAGCTGTCGCTAACTGTTGTTAACGACAGCTAGGTAATAGGGAGATAATTTTATCTCTGCTTTCTTGGCTTTTAAAGCCAAAAAAGCGGAGAATAACCCCCTTGATAATATGCCCAGCACTTACTTACATTGACGTTACTTTGTGTGGCAACCAAAGACTAAGGAACTGAAGTAATAGGGAGACACAAGCTGTTATTTTTCAAACGTCCTTGTAGCTGACATGACAAATATACAGTGCCTACAAAAAGCTCCCTATAAATACAGCAATGCAAACATTAAAAGACTATTCCATAAACAGAAGTGCAGATTTTGATATGCCACATTAATAGAACACACGCAAGAACTTGCCGCGTGTAGTAATTCAGTGTCCAATCGTCTTCGGGCTATTAAATTTCTCATTTGCTTCATGTGACATTTTAGGATAAAAATAAATCGTCGTGCACTATGAGACAATGCACCCCACTGTCATTCTAGACCAAGCAAATATCGAAGTATTTTAGATTTAACTGAGGGTTTTGCGAGGTACCAATCAGCTAAGGCAGATTACAATGGAGGCCAGGGCGCACTGAAATCCATCTGCAAAGGGTTTCTTCACAACTGCTTCGGGTTCCCCCGCTTGCTACCCCCCTCGTAACCTTGGCTGCTGCTGTTTTTCACGGTGTTTGGAAGTGCAGAGCAACTACACTCTATGATGGATGCCTTCTGGCTCCACTTTTGAAAAACAGGGACCTACTAGCACCAGGGGCCCTTTCCTTCACCACGGCAAGCTTATGACCTCCCCTTCCATTGTGCTGGAATATGGACGGTTGCCGCCCACACATAGAGGCAACCCTTTCCTCACTCCGCACCCCAGTTCAGACATGGCCATATGCAAATCAGTCTGACTCTGTGCCTCATGGGAACAGTCCTGCCCGAACTGCCAAAGCCATGTCTTCACTGGACCGGAAACAAGCATTCTGGGACCGGTTTCTGGCATTACAGCCATCTTCAGCCCGGCTAACTTGAATCCAGTGGCAAAGTGAGCAAGGGACTCACGTCTGAGCATACCATGCCAACTTAGGGCGAACAAAGCGATACAAAAGGGGATGATGGACGGAGTCTTTGAGCAAATCAAACACTCACCCCCAGTCAACTGATCTGGGTTTAACCCATCACCATTCTTTAGCTCACTCCGTCACCCCAGTTCAGATATGGCCGTATGCAAATCAGTCTGCCCTTGTGCCATGGCCATGGCCAGGCCTGAACAGGGGTGGCAGAGTGAGCTAAAGAATGGTGATGGATTAAACCCAGATTAGTTGACTGGGGGTGAGTGTTTGATTTGCTCAAAGGCTCCGTCCATCATCCCCTTTTGTATCGCTTTGTTTGCCTTAAGTTAGCAGGGTATGCTCAGACGGGAGTCCCTTGCTCACTTTGCCCCTGAATTCAAGCTAGCCTGGCTGATGAGGATTATGAATCCGAAACCGGTCCCAGGATGCTTGTTTCCGGTCCAGGGAAGACATGGCTTGGCAGTTCGGGCTGGACTGTTCCCATGAGGCACAGGGTCAGACTGATTTGCATATGGCCATGTCTGAACTGGGGTGGCTCAGTGAGCTAAAGAATGGTGATGGATTAAACCCAGATCAGTTGACTGGGGGTGAGTGTTTGATTTGCTCAAGCGCTCCGTCCATCATCCCCTTTTGTATCGCTGGGAATACACAACAGTTCTCTCCTGAGCAGCTTTTTTGGATCCATGCCTGCTGACTGTCTCAACATGTTGCAGGGATACTGCTCAGGAACTGAACTATGCTTGGGCCATAGAACGTCGGCAGGCATGGACTGAGCCACCATATCACCTCAGTATCTATGAGCCCGCGACCGCCTAGCTATAGTGCCTCACTTGCCCTCCCAACCTGTCCAGAACCTTGAGGAGGTAATCACCAATAAACCATGGCGACTAACCAACTGCACAACTGAGAGGTCCTGTCTCTTGTTCTCTAATTGTCTCAGATTAGATATCTTTGGTGCTGTGTGTAAATCTTGTAATTAACTATTCCTGTGCCTTCAAACATGAACAGGTTTATTTCCCTTTCACAAAAAAGAAAGTAGATGTTCAATAGTTAGTTTTACCTTCCTTTCAATTCCCATTTATCAATTAGAGTATTTTCTGGATGTAGGTAGGTTCGAGGCAGAATTCTGTTGTCTCTGACATTGTGCGCCTGAGTCACCATCTTCTCTCACTTTCTTCCGTCGGAGCACGCTCTTCAACACCCCTGTTTGCTAACTGCAAGAGTCAGAGGGAACCTTGAAGAACTATAAACTTTCTGCATTCATAACTTTCAACCTAGCATCATAGATCAACAAGTATTTCAGCGGCAGCGTTCGTAGCATGTTGTCACTCTTTCAAATGTTTTCTTTGCTTCTTGAACTATTGTAGTAAATAAGAACCTTCCAGCTGATCTAAGGACCATTTATCCTCACCTCGCATCAGATGGCACCCCTTTCCTTATTATTGAATATCTTGGCAACATCACTACTAGTAGAGCTTCCTCTTGTGGGTTTCTGGTAAGTGTGTTATGTTCACACGGCACAACAAAATATTGATGCGGTTTGTCAGGGTTGATTGCACTTCACAAAGTCTCAATTTTCCCACCTTCAGCTCCCTCCAGTGTGCCTACAATCCATATCTTGTACCTTCATGACCTTCTATCATTGTCCTCTGTCCTTACTTCTGGCAACTACATTTTGTGCTGTAAGTAAGTTACTAAGTTCAAGAGGGTAATTGGAGCCTCCTAAGCATAAGACGCACTGCCCCCCCACACTGCTCTTCTAGACAAGATCTTGTGTAAGCTGTGCCTTCTCGACGATCCTTCTGTATTCACAATCTGCACCTTCACATTCTGTATTCACATTCTGTACCTCAGTAACATTTATAGCATATATAATAAATGTGTCATACTGTATCTGACTCATCCTTAACACCACCTTCCATGACCCAGGCATGAATAGCACCACTTATTGCTAATATAAACATTCAAGGAAAATTTGGAGACCCAACATTCTATCTCAAACTGCGTATCCAGCATCATGGCCAGTGAGGTCCTGACAACTTCACCAATCTTTTCAAAATATCCAATATAAACACAGAGTAAGAATTACTCCACCCTGAAACCTCAAGCTGAATCCCTGCTCTTGTTAATCTGACTTGCGCCTTACAGCAAAACTGTAGCCAGAAGATGTCCCACGGTACAGCTGGGGATTTTTGAAGCACTTGGCAGCAGAATCCAGGACATGATGCGGCGACGGGGAGTAACACCACAAGATGAGAACGCTGCTGTGCCTCGGAGCTTGGAGTGTTGTCTTCTCAGTTGTTGCAAGTGACACCGGCCCTCATGGCCGCTGTGTTGAGGTGCTGTGGGTTTCTGAGTTTACAAAGGTGGCCTTGAGGCTTTTTGGAAGATGCTCAGAGAGGCACATCCATGGTGGGGGTGGGCTTCCAGTGCTGAGGTCTCAGTAGTTAAAAGACCGAGGTGGCACCTGGAGGCTTAAAGGTGCTTAGAGCTACAGAAACACTGGTTTGGAGGCCCGTAAGAGTACACTGCGACCTAGACTGTCACATCAGGAGACAACCTATCCAGTAGATAGTCAGATATTTCAATGGACTGGTGCATTTACTGAAGAATACTTCCTACCTTGAGATCCCATCAGACAATGAGGCACAACAAGTGGATTGCATAAATATCACACCAAAAAACCCACATGTTTTGCCTTCATACCGGACATTTTCCTCCAGTAAATGTCATCTGGGTTTATCTGGCGGAGTCTGTCGGGGGACAACAGTGGGGGCTGCAAACTTCATTCGTGTGGGGACTGAAATTCACCTCTGCCCTGGGAATCAGTGCAGTACCTAGAAACAAGGTTTCCCCTACACACTCTATTGGGCATAATCTCAAGGATTTATCGCCAAGTTAACTGCACTTTATCGCAGCCAAAGTGGCGATTAATGTATTGCCCCATTCACAAGCTGGTGTTAACAGCCCATATCACCAGTTTACCTGGGATAGCATTCGCAAAAAGCATCGCCACAGATGACCCCCGCAACTAACGCTAATGAGAGGCAGAGTAGGCGTTTCAGTGAAAAAAGCCGCAACAACACCACTCCGCAACATTCTCAACGACCAGCCAAATAGGCGATAAGATTCCAATAAATGTGTTAAGGCGCGTTAGCAGCAGGAAATTAACACCTGCCTTGACCTGGTGCAAAGTCGGACGGCAGCCTGCACACAAAATGGATCCCAGCCCAGAGCCACACCAGAAGAAACATAGATGTCATGGAGCCAACTATCATGCAGCTCGGAGCCCTAACATGGCCACAACATTCAGAGCCACCCCCTGAATCCCCAACTACCCCCACCTCGGACCACCACAGAGGCAGCGCAGACAAAGACAGCGGACCCTCAGAAAACGCACCAACCTCACAGACCCAACACCAGAGAATGTTTTTGCCCAACACAGGCACAAAGAGACAACCATCCTCTGTATCCTGACCACCAGTGGCACACATCACAAAACCAACATCCCAGCTCAGATAAAGCTGCTGGCTGTGCTGCATGTATTGGCCTCTGGTACTCTCCAAACAACAACCGCCTGAGTCAGAGGAGTCACAGTCAGCCCAATCCAAGTCCCTCACAACGGTCATGAATGACACCATCAGCTCGGTACCCCTCTCTCGATACTTCCCCCACACTGCGCAGGAACAGCCGGAGACCAAGCAAGGTGTCTATGCCACAGCTGGCTTCCTGCATGTGTGAGGGGGCAATTGACTGCACACATGTCCTACTTGTGCCCCCTGGCAACACTGCACACAATATCCGCAACAGAAAGAGCATGTATCCCATCAATGTGCAGGCAATAGCGGACCACCGGGGAATCTCCACCAATGTTGACACTAACCACCCAGGCAGTGTGCATGATCCTTACATCTTCGGACAGTCCATCATCAACCAGCGCCACCAGGATGGCACCCACGGAAATCAACTGCTCGTTGGAAAATACCACATGAACACACCACACACCTCAACTCCACAATCGTGCAACTCACAACACCGAGAATGCACACGTCACAAGCTCACATACAACATGCCAAACAACATGCACACCCATCAGACATGACAACACAACTTACTGGGGAACCTCAGCCAGCCATGTACATTAGCCATCAATGGCATGGCACCTCAGCCACACAATAGCAGCATGTGGGAAGAGGTGGGGACCAGGCATGTGCGAAGGAGGCAAGTGACCCATGAATGAGATTGTACACAATACTAAGTGTGGTGTGGATGTGATGTGATCCTGTGTGCCTGCTGCACCCCAGGCCGCTTGTCCCTGAGCCAGTTTTGCCCGCCCCTGCGCACCCAGGCCTCAATGCCCACCTGCTGACACCGGCGTGTGTCGAAGAGGGACCACCAGGTGCTGGTGCAAGCTCCAAGCCCATGGGCCACAACCAAGGCAGCCTCCACAGACCATCATGGGGCTCTGCAACAAAGGGCCGCAGTACTCCTTTCTTGTCGACGTACGCCACTGGCATACCCAGCGGACAAGTAGGTCACACATGTGGAACTGAGACTTGATTACACCATGATTCAGAAAAGGGGGTGGTGATGGACAGAGTATCTGAATTAAACAGAACACTCATACCCAGTCAACAGATCAGGGCTTGATCCATCACCGTTTTTTTAGCTCACTGCACCATCCAAGCTCAGAACCTGGCTACATGCAAATTAGTCTGTCCCTGGCCCAGTGCATCATGGGAACAGGGCAGACCAAACTACCAAGCCAATTCTTATACTGGGAAGGAAACAAGCTTCCGGGGACCGGTTTCTGGCATTACAGCCGTCTTCGGCCCAGCTTGCTTGAATCCTGATGGTGCAATGAGCAAGGGACTCACATCTGAGTATACCCTTCCACGCTTATGGTGGACAAAACGATTCAGAAAAGGGGGTGGTGATGGACTGTAATGCCAGAAACCGGTCCCCGGAAGCTTGTTTCCTTTCCAGTAAAAGAATTGGCTTGGTAGTTTGGTCTGCCCTGTTCCCATGATGCACTGGGCCAGGGACAGACTAATTTGCATGTAGCCAGGTTCTGAGCTGGGATGGTGCAGTGTGCTAAAAAACGGTGATGGATCAAGCCCGGATCTGTTGACTGGGTAGGAGTGTTCTGCTTAATTCAGATACTCTGTCCATCACCACCCCCTTTTTCTGAATCGTTTTGTCCACCATAAGCGTGGAAGGGTATACTCAGACATGAGTCCCTTGCTCACTGCACCATCAGGATTCAAGTAAGCCGGGCCGAAGACGGCTGTAATGCCAGAAACCGGTCCCCGGAAGCTTGTTTCCTTTCCAGTAAAAGAATTGGCTTGGTAGTTTGGTCTGCCCTGTTCCCATGATGCACTGGGCCAGGGACAGACTAATTTGCATGTAGCCAGGTTCTGAGCTGGGATGGTGCAGTGAGCTAAAAAACGGTGATGGATCAAGCCCGGATATGTTGACTGGGTAGGAGTGTTCTGCTTAATTCAGATACTCTGTCCATTCCCACCCCCTTTTTCTGAATTGATTACACCATGGCAGAGAATATTATTCATGGCAGAGCTTATATCACTATACTCCCTTCAATGTTGTGCCACCAAGTCTGTGCATAGCATTACAACCACACATGTCTGTTGGCCCACGCGTACTACTGCCCTTGGTATACACTGCTCTCGAGTAGGTCACACAATTGGAACTGAGCATCGATATTTCAATGGCAGAGTACATATCATTGCATGCAAGGAGAGGTGCAAGAGGATAAAGCATTGCAGTCAGGAGGAAAAAAGGATCATCGTTACGGAGGTGATCGAACACTATCGACAACTGCCCTGGTGTTGCTGACTCTGTGCATCGCGAGCCAATGACACATGGCTGTGGGCCACTGCTGAACACTTCCTCAGGCCTACACTGCCATTGAGTTGGTCACACATTTGGGACTGAGCCTTGATTACAACATGGCAGAGAGCATGGCAGAGAACTATACTCCCTTCGAAGTGTTGCCTCCATGTCTGTGTATGGGACTCCAAACAAATGTGTCTGTTGGCCAGACGCTGACAACTGCCCTCGGGCCACACTGCACTGGAGTAGGACACACATTGGGAACTGAGTCTTGATTTAGCAATGGCTGAGTTCATATCATTGTTCCAGCAGACTGCATCCCCTCTCAGGCCCAGCCACAGCTCACATGCCGCGACGGGGTACCGACAGAGAGAGTGGGCCCCCTTCCCTGAGTTGTTGCCAGGTTGTGATGGGGCTACTTATCCTATACTCCTGGATAAACTCCAGTAATACTCCACTAAACATAGGATTACTGGTTTTGTATTAATTTATTTTCAGTCACACTATTGACAGCAGCTTTGTTTTCTAGTTCTGGTCCTGAAGAAAACCTAGATACTGATATAGAACACTTAGGCTGAAACATGTTGACCGTTTTTGATATCTAGCAATTTGAATCTACACTGCTTTCTACACTGCTTTTTAACCCTACCAGTGCGAGCAAGTGAATAAAGAGTTTTTTGCCCCCACCAGGTAGTTTTAATCTCACTTTTTCTCTTTCGCGTATTTTTTGTGCTGCGTCCTCACGACACCAGTAACTCACATATGGGATTTTATCATCCACAACAATATATCATAATCTCAAAAAACATCCCAGAGATCCTGCCTCAGAGGGCCCGATTCACAGAACTAACTTAAGACAAAATCCTAAACTTACTACTTTTGGTATTCACAGAAGTTTGGATTTTGTCTTAAGTTTGTCTTAAGACAGACATAAGACAGACTTAAGTTAGGATTTTGTCTTAAGTCTGTCTTAAGTCTGTCTTAAGATAAATTTAAGACAAAATCCTAACTTCTGTGAATACCAAAAGTAGTAAGTTTAGGATTTTGTCTTAAGTTAGTTCTGTGAATTGGGCCCACAGTGAGGAGTTGTAGCCCTCAGTGGGACTAGGTTTTCCCACTGGGAGGAGAAGCCCATATGATGAGGCATGCCACCTATGGTGGGTGAGGGCATTCGTCCTGAAAGGGATTTTCCCCCTTGGGGCATTTTGGGAGACACTGATCCATTCTTTCTTTTTCAAGATTGGCTTCATGCTAGTACAGACCTGAGTAGTTGTTTGTGTTAAAATTGTAGTGAAAGGGTATACTCTTCTCGCAGGTCCCTTGGACCCTCTCCTCTTCTTTCTTGTGTTATGAACTTTGGTACTGTCTGAGTCTATGGACTAGGGGCTTGTCTTCATCCTCATATAGCTGATACCAAATTGGTGGTGAAAAGAGTCTGCAGCATTCCACCCCTCAATTTGCTGCTTCCGGAGGACTTCTGCCCTCTGCATCATGCCCTGGAGGACACCTTCCACTGGACCCGACACCCTCTGCCACATTCACCTCGGACATCAATGATCGATGAGGACTCGCTCAGTTCGCATGGCCCTACCTCAGTACACTGCAAGCCACCGTACCGTGGCGGTGTGCCTGTGCCGGCCGCAGTGCATTCGGGGCCACAAACTCTGTGCACCTCAAGTTAGGGACCCTGTCTGATGAGATATTGGATGGCCTCTGAGACTATGGCCTCGTGGTCATCGACACCATGTGTATGTGGCCCTACGCTGTCCTTTGTCTCCGGCTGTAACTGTGGTCCACCAGGTCTCACACATCAAATCAAGTCCTGACCGGCCCGGATGTTGCATCACCGCAGGAGGCACACGCCACCACTGCCAGGACCACCTCTACCGCCAATTGTCAGAGTTGAAACAGTAGTCCTGACAGACTAACGGAGTTGCTCACACCTGTTGTGGATGCCATTATCACCCCGATACCCTGCTCAGCCCTCCAAGTGCCACTAACTCAGTGCACCGCAAGCCATCGTCCGTTACTGATTGAGTTTTGTGCTGTGGAGAGGTTGCGCAGCAATGTCACCTCAGGCAGTGTGGGAGACCTGGGATATTGATGAGGACTGCATCAGGACTATCCCAAAGCGACACAATCCTAGACAATCCATTAACATGTGCACGCTCAGCTTTAGTGCCCCAACCTCAGTGCACTGCAAATCACGGACACTTATCTTCGCATTTTGGGTGACCTCTGTACTTGCTCCGGCTACCACCACAATGCTTTGCAGTTGTTTATGTTATGCTGGTGTTTTCTTTTTCTGTTTTAATGGTTCAAGTTGTTGCCAGCATCCAACAACTCCGTGTGTGCTGGTTTATACCCCACACCCATCCAGCACAGGCGTCACTGTACATGTGTCCCTGGCAATAAAGGGGCTGGGCGCATGTGCCCGTAGCCAATTCCACATGCTATCTGCATGTGTCCTTGTGGTCATGATGTATGCATGAGGGCCCGGGCCATTCAACATTACTATGTGCTGTGTACAGCGGATGCAACCATGTCACCGCAGGCAGCGGGTTGGGCTTGGACATGTAGCTTTATCGTCACCTACGCAATACGTAAGAGTAGTGGGCTGGGCCGTCGTACGCAGGTCCTGCACGGGTGTGTGACTGATAATAGTGGGGTTCTGGGCGTGGTTCAGTACATGAAATGTGCAAATGCATGTGTCTCTGCATTGGTGGATCTCCGTTGTGGTGTGTTGGTGGTCCCTGAATGGAATTAGACACCCATTTATGTGATCTAGTTGGGCTTCCATGGGCTCGGACCCCACCTGCACCTGTTTTGCAACCTCCTTTTGGAATTCTGACACCTGGCCTTGGAATGAGATGTGTGCTTCGGTGAGGTGCTGGGAGCCTTCCGTGGTGGCGGGTGCTTCCTGCTGTGTGGTCTGTGCAGGGGGGGTGTTCTCCTCGATGCAGCTGGGTTGCCCTGCTCCAGGAGTTGGATTGCCTAAGATGTCCATGAACTGTTGTGGGGCGTCGGTGTTGAAGGTGTGGAGGTCCTCTTCAGCATCACTGACAGTTGTCTGGTCTGCTCTGCTGGCGGTGTTGTGCGCCCCTCTGCAATGTGAAGGGGAGATGCATGTTGACATTGTGCTGACATGTCTGTTAGCGCATTGTACTTATTTACATGCCAACTGTATGTCAATGTACATTGTGACTGTTTTGGAGGTGCTGGATTTTGATGCGGGACAGTGGACATTTGGACTACATGGCGGATGTGGGGTTGTACGCGTAAAATTCCATCTCTCAGTTTCCAACTCTGTCAGATGTAGTGGCCTGTTTCAGTGCATGTACGGACCCAGTTGTGTCCTCAATGGGGATGTGCTGTTATTGCTATGTGTGTGTGCTGCAGAGTGCCACAGGGATCAGGGACATGATCCAGGGTCATTGTGGGTGTGCAGTGTGCTACACATTGTTGTGCATGTGTGCCATTGTGCCCATCTCCCTCAGTCCCCCCAGTCCCTGGTCGTCACTCACCCTGTTGATGTTGTGTCAGGTCCTATCAAGCTGTGTCTGGACTCCCAACTCCTTGCATCATCTCCACACTGATGACTGTGGCCTCGGTTTCCTCCAGCTCCTCCTTTGGCTCAGGTCTCCCACCTCCAGTCGCCGTTGCTGCCTTCCTGTTGGCAGCGGGTTTGTCCTTGGATTGGTTTTCACATCATGCCAGCACCCCTTGGCCTCCTCCATTGACCTCCTCGACACTCTGACTGCATTCACGTTAGTCCAATTGTGGGCCAGTTGATGGTAGTGTTCTGTCACCTCCGTGATGCTGATCTGCTTTGCCTGCGGACTGCACCCCGTCTTCCTCTCCCTCTTCTCCTTGGCCTTTCCCGCGACCCCGTTGTTTGTTGCTGGTGGTCTGTGGGGTTTACGTTGGCCTCTGAACGCGGTCCGGGTGCATCCATGTTGCTCCATGTGTGTTCTTTTTGTCGTTTTTATAGTGCATTATAGTGCATTTTCCTGGGTTTTGCAGGCCTGCCACTGGTTTTCACTGCTTTTTGTATCCCAATTGGCCTCATCGCAACTTTTTGGGCATTTGTATTTCGCATTTTTGCGGCATCACGTTGACTTTATTGCGGACATTTGACGCAGTGTCGGGGGCCTAGCGCATGGTGCCTTGGTGTCAGTGGCGTCACTAGGGAGGTGCGGCGGGTGCGGACCGCACCGGGTGTCACCCCATCAGGGGGTGACACCAATCTGGTTACGCTCGCTGTGTAACACAAACACAGCTCTGCAGCCTGAGCCTCACCTCTAGTCTGCGCTCTGTTTTATTACAGTGCAAGCGCACCTGCTGGCTGCTTACAAAATACTGCAGTGAGTGCATGTCGCCACGCACGCACCACCTACTATAGTGGTGATGTGATGATGGTGCGATGCGCGGCGGCGTAGCCAGTTCGTGGGTTCCAGGCAGCGTTAGAAGTGGGCGGGGACGGAAGGGTATGGCGTACCCCTACTTCTTAAAATTATGTTAGTTCGTTCCCCTACTTCTTACTTTTGAAAGAGCGTACCGGGGACTGTAAAATTTCCATACTTTAAAAGTACACCTTTTTTTTCCCGCATGAGTGGTGCAACGTGAATATTCAGAAGGCCTCTGCAGTGCGCCCGACCTCCTCCCCTTCCATGCTGTGTCTAATGGGCCTGCAAAGTGAGACTGAAAGGGCCATCAGCGTAGCATGGTGCGAAAACGGCTACTCTGTGAGCCCGTGATTCACACCTCCCAATTCTTCACTATCCTCGGTTGTCCACCAGTCCTGACCTCTCTCCTTCCCTCCATGTTACTGCTCTTCCTCCATGTTGCCTCTCAGCATCCCTTTGTATTGCTTCGTTGGTGCAAACAAAAAAGCGTTATGATACAGAGCCAGCGCTGGGAGCATCATAGCCCTTTTTAAAAAAAAATTCTCCCCCGCCTGTGTCTTTGTCCAAACACACTGCTTTACAACATAGGTGCGAAACATTGACAAAGCTGCTAGATGTCATAGGTGATGCCTATCGGCTTTGCCAATCATTGTATTCATTTTGCATTTTTCCTTTTTGAAGGGCCTGCGTGCATCTGTGGTCATTTTTTTTTTATGGCGCTCGCAGCATTGACAAATAATATTTTTTCCATTTGCCAATGCTGAACAGCATCAGCAAAAAGCTAAAGCATAAACAGAGTTCAATTACTCCCTTAATAGTATAGTGTAAAAAACATATTGTGTACATTTAGCAGGGTAGAGGTTTCTTCAATATAGCGCACTAGAATTATGCAGTAATCCAGTTCCAAATTATGTGGCAGCATTGAGTAAGCTATCCACGAAGAAAGGGCATATTACGCAGCATTCTTTGGTGCCATCTGCTGCAGTATTTTTTACAGTCTTGTCTTTTCAGCACTCACATATGCCATTTTTCAGTAGTATTGGTGTAGCACCTGAACACTGTTGCAAAGGGTCTGCCTTTGAACCGCACCATGCTGGTGCTATTCGGTTTTTAAGTAACCTTTGAACATTTGAGCAAGATGCATCTCTCTGGCTGTTGGAATCAGCACATTATGCAGCAGATGATGGATAGCTGGCAACTTCTTTTCACAATGTGCAAAGCAAAAGAGTGCACCTTTTGGCTGTTAGGTAGATCTGATCGTGACATGAAGCAATCAAGGTGCCTGCGCCACTGGAAAAACGGATGGGTGTAGCTTCCGTCTCACAAATTGCTTACTCACATTTCCATAACAGGTCACGAATGTCCCTCTAACAGAGAGTAAGCAGTGCACACAGCTATGATGATTAAGGCATATTATTATTGCATGCCATAACAGATCGGATATCTGGCTTTTGAAAGTTAGAGAGTTTTTTGTCTAGGAGTGGAAAATGCGTCTGCGGCTGGTATTATTCTCCACAAAGTCCTTAATCTACAGCCCACAGGGTGGAGAAAGATGGGTCTAAGGCCATACATTGAAAAGGACTTGGACCAGTTGCCAATTACTATCTCACTAATGGGGGCTTGTGGGTGGCTTTGGGTTCTCGAACAATTTATTGTCAAAAAGTGTCTGGCTTCTAGCCAATAAGGGAGAGGGCCTACGTTTTTAAGCACACTCAGGCACTGATATATTCTTAAAAATACAGTCCACTGTTCTGTAGAGGAGCCGTAATAATTGTGTGAACACAAAAAAAGACCCGTCCCCAAGAAAAATGCTGTTAAGTGATTGAGTTGTGAAAGGTGAAGCTAACAATGAGGCACAAGAATGATCTTGAATATATTGCACGTGATTTTCTTAAGATCTGTTTTTTTTAATGTTACCTCTTCATCAAATTATAAAGAATTAATGTACACTCGGATATTTCCACACAAATTTTCTTGGGTGATTCTATGGCAATGGCACCGTTAACAAACGCAAGTCAAACCTATCGATGCCATACTCCATAGGAACTGGGATAAATGTACTGAATCACTCTCCTTTTGGCCGGGGCCTTGTAAAATCAAGTTCATTGGGAAGAGTTGCTGTAGACTTGTAGTAGCAGTTCCAGCTCTGTATTTCATCTTGCACTACTAACTGGGGGGCATATTACCAAGCAATAGCGAAAATTATCGATATTGCTTGGTTAGAGACAAAAATTTACCGCTGAGCTGCGGCGATTTTTATCGCAGATAAACCTTGGCATTACCAAGGTTTATCGCAAATGCGATAAAATCGCAGCAATGCATGAATATCGCTGAAAAGTCAGCGATATTCATGCATTACCGAGCTATTGCTCTTAGCCATGTTATCCACCTCCCATTGGATAACATGGCTAAGAACTGCTCGGGGGAGGTGTTAGCTTTTGGAGATATTCGCGCTTAGCGCGAATATCTCCAAAAGTTGGTAATAGGAGATTGCGATGTTAGTGACTGTTTCCAGTCGCTAACATCTTGGCACGCCCACTTTGCATGTCATTAGTGATAAATATCACTGACATGCAAAGTGGGGCCCAAGATGGTCGCTATCTCCTACTAGCTGTCGCTAACTGGTGTTAGCGACAGCTAGGTAATAGGGAGATAATTTTATCTCCGTTTTCTTGGCTTTTAAAGCCAAAAAAGCGAAGATAAACCCCCTTGATAATATGCCCCTACGTTCTGTGATCTTAAAATAGAAAAAGATGAACTACGCTGGGTTGGTAAATTCTATCCGTCATAAATACCTATAAAGCAGAGTGAAATTTGAAATCATAAAAATGTCAATATTAGTGTCAACGGAGGAGTATTGCAAATGGTTTATCATGGACCCAAATTTACAAACGTTACTAAGGATTCTGTATGGTCCCATTATTTGCCAACTGTGTCCACTAGCGGACTCGGTCCATGCGGTAAGTCGGGAGGGGGTGACACTATGAGTTTCCCGCACCTGGTGACACCAACCCTAGTGACGCCACTGCTCGGTGTTGTGAATACTTAGTTACCACGGTGTAATTTGCCCACAATAGACTGCGATGTTGACAGTTGCGTCGTTAATTTTGTGATGGCTATCACACGTTCTTGAAAATGTTCCTCAGTTTTATGAATTACTGGGTTTTCTCAGTAGTCTCTTGCAATCCCCGACGCCTCGATTAGTTCCTGCGCAATGAATTTGTTGCAGCCCTTTGCATAATCCTGAAACAACATTGCCGTAAGCGAGGCCTTTGGTTACATCCAGGGGCCCCTCTGTGGTGGCCTCTTACTGCGCGTGCCTAGTGTCACCCTAATGTAGCATCGCCCTGGGCCTGACCCCTCCGGGTCATCCCTGAGGGACATGGCGGCGCCACGGGGTGTCCAGGAAGCACGCGGCTCCTGCTGCTGGAGCCGAGGCGTCCATCAAGGGCCGCTCAATCCGCGCAGCCAGCCGGAGCGCCGTGTCCTTCCGCTCCCATAATTACCACATTTTTTTTGCTGCGCTCAAATGACACAGGGCCATTTATTCCATGTATAGTTACAGCAATTACCTCTACGAGTCATTTGCTTCCCATTATTTGCTGCCATAAGCGAAATCATATGAGAGCGGCCGCAGCCGGCGCACTGCTCTCCCGGTAATCATCACCTTATCGTGTTTGCTATTTTTAAAGGTTTAATGTTAGACATTAGTTCTTCAAGGCAGTCTCCGATTTTAACTTGGAGAACAGGCTCTGCCACCCTGCGCCCTGCCTGTGCCACCTTAACACTGCCACCCTCTGCGCCTCCATGGATTGCAGAAAATATGCGCTTTGCAGCCCTGCCCTTCACTGGCACATGCCCACTGTGCACAGAGTTACACTCAGAAGGGGGAGGGGGGCCTCTTTGAAGCCTAGCTCTGCTTTGAACAGCATTAGTGCCCCCTTCCATGGCAGGGCAGCTCTGGGACTCCCAGGAGGTGTGAAGGCCCTCATTACAGCAGTGGTGGCGGAAGAAGTCGTAATATTACACTCATGAAAGGAAAAGGAAGGACTTACATGGTGGAAACATGGTTTAACATATAGAGGCTCATTTATGGGATTTTGGTGTAAGACACCTTACTGTGCTGCCCTACGCCAGAGTGAAAAGGCAGGAATGCACTGTATTTAAGCTCTATGGCACATTCCTGACCTTTCTTCCAACATGGCACCCACATGGGCACGCTTGCACCACGGTGCAAGGGTGCCCCCGCTGCTTGCTGGGTTCTTTTTGTGCAATAGGGGACACCTTCCTGCACAAAAACAACCCTACAAAGCATTTTACTCTTCCTATGTGTGCAGCAGAATGTAACATACACGGAAAGAAGAAAAACAAGCATTGGCATAGCCAATAGGTCTCGCCTTTGGGACCTTATAAGTGTTTAGTTATACAGCACAATATCCTTGGTGCAACAACATCAACTGTTGCGTGGCTAAAGACTTATACGGTCCCAAAGGCTAGACCAATGCCAAGGCTTGTTGTCATTAGGGTTAGCCAGTAGAACTTTGTCTTGTAGGAGGCATAACACGCCTATTTAGTGAAGGGAGGATTCTTTTGAAGGTTGACACAGCTCAGCTGTCCCTAATGGAGGTGGGAGGCACAGGAAAGGTCAGCATTGTTGTGGCAAGAATTCGCCATTTCTGAGGCATGGAACTCCGGGGCGACTTTTGATAACATAAAGCATCTGACCGTTTAAGGAAGTGCATCACTGTGCTGAAAAGGCTGGGAATGGGATGCCTGAGATTAATGTTATGATTGGCTAGATCTCACCACCAATGACTGAGAGGTTACTCTTCAAAATACCCTGCATGGGAGATGGAGCTGAGGGCACCCCCAATGGCTGTTCCTTTGTGAACTCTGGTCGCCAATCATGGATCCTTTATGGGAATGCTGGAATCCACACAGATTCTTGCACAAGCACAAGCCCAGTCAGCTAATCACCAGAATGCACCTGGAGCTCTGTTACATTCAAACACTAAAAGCGAGGCGCTAGAAAACGTGATGAGCATGTCACAGATGAGCGTGTTTGGTTCCCCAGTGTGAATGAACGGCCGTGATGCAGGCTCTACTTTCTTTTTTTAATTACTACTATGAAGCGACTAGGCCCAGCACTGGTGAAAAGGAATTACACGCCTCCTTCCAGAACATCTAACCCTGAGACCTTCAGGGACGGTGGGACTATCGTTGGGGTGTCGGTCACTCCTGATTGGCGAGATGCGGTGTTGTGCAACCCACCCTTCCTTAAGTTTGACTTGCAGCGCCATGGAAAAAGTAAAGTATAGGGGAGAGGATGTGGCCTAACTGCTTGAGCGATTGAGCTGGGGAGCCGGGTTCAAGTCTCGGCAGGGACGCTCAACATCCTGTGATTCTGGGCAAATTACTTCATTTCCCCGTGCCTAACATAATGAGTGTGTCCATCTGTAACGCAACTGGTGCTCCTGTAAAGCGCTCTGATACCTTCGAGCCAAGTTGGCGCTATATAACACTCCACAGAAATAAAAACATTTGTTCTGCTCCTGGGCATTAGTGGGGGGGGGTAAAACCACCAATATGGGACATGCTGGAAGTTCATAAAGTCTTGTTCCCCCTGGGAATGCCATCTTATCTCTATTGCCCAATATGGCACGAATCGACGCATGGAAAACATCAGGTGCTTGGTCAGTCAGCTCATTATTGCAGAATACAGGAAACAATTCCCAGTCTGTACTGTAAATGCTGATCGCCTTGTTTTGGCTTCAGCAGCTCATTTAGAGCCACGCTAGAACAGAAGAGTGTTGAATTGTGATTGTGGCAGAAAAAGCTTACATTATTGGTTTTCGGCCAGCTTGAAGTGGGTCTTAGGCAGGAGGTGGTAATTTTACAGTGTTAGGATTTTCAAATGGCCGTTTTTCCCAGACACCATTTAATAAAAACCCTTTAACACAAAATACCATGCATGACCCACTCCAAGGGTAGCATCTATTATCTGCATTGAAATCAAGCATGACCGAGACTTCCCTGGTTGTTGCTCTTAATAGTTTATTCCTGCTGCCAAAGACCACCAAAGACAGTTGTCTACTGCTTCCTGATTTACCTCTTGGATGGTGTCAGCTTTCTGCTGACACAACACTCACTGGAAACGATGCAACATTGATGGGCTTAACATTTATGCTTTTTCAACTCGTAACTTTTAAAATTATATTTGAGACGTACTAGTACATTGTCATATCTGACCCTTTGGAGCCCTCGTCGGGAACTCCCCACTGGACATATTTTTTGTTCACAAGTGTTTCTAAGCCCAAAGATAACAAGCGCAGCTGTGAATGCAGTTGCAGCGTCCCGCTGCTCTGGGCTAACAAGTGGGAGGGGTGGGGGATGTGAGAGAGAACACACAGCGATTCCCTTGCGGGAACGAGCAAACATATGTTGCCAAAGCTCGCTCCTACAAGGGAATCACCAAACGTGCATGCATTGGCATTGCAAGCAATGCAATGCCTGCACGTTTTTGGCTGAAAAGCCCAAGCGATTTCTATAGGTCTTTTCCTAAACAGAGCATGAGCCCTGCGTAGGCGAGACCTAAAAACGAGGAGAAATAAACATATTTCTCCTCATTATGCCTCACCTCGGGAGGCGTACGGATTTTGCGTGTCCCCAGGTTTACAACACTTTGTAAATGTTGGGCAGTGTCAAATTCTATGGGTGTTGTATGGGAAAACACACCGCAACTCCCATGGAACGCCTCCCGGGTGCAGAGTAAGGCAACGCAGCGCTTTGTGCTGCGTCACCTATCTCATGATTTATGAGGCACTCAAAGCTGCGTAGGGTGGGTCTACGTGGCTTCATAAATCAAAATGAGAGCCCCACTTTATGTGGTGCAAAAGTAGCGCAGGGCTCTCATAAAGAAGCCTCCAAGTGTGAGAAGATCTCCTCCCGGAGCTTGATTCTAGAAGCTGGAATAGATACATAGCAAGATTGACAAAGCCGAGAAAACAGCCACAAAATTGGAAGGACAGCAGGGAAAGATCGTATTCCCACAAGAACAACTAGGGCCTAATTCACAAAGGTAAACATACACTTTTGTGTAGTTTACAATTTTTTGCAATTCACAAAGGAATTTTATAAGTAGAATATTTACGACTAAAGAGCATTCGCACTTGTGTAGGAGACTACGGGCCTAAAAAGATGGGCTGTCGTAAAGATACCACTCGTAAATTCCTTTGTGAATTGCAAAAGTTAAAGTTACACAAGAGTTTACTTTGAATCAGTGTGTGATATGAGAATTTTGGAAGATGCAAACTCTTCTGGGCTCAGTCTCTATGAAATCAGTTTACCTCTATCAGGAAATTTATGACCTTGATTGAGTGAAAATGTGCACAGTTTTTGGATTCACAAAGGTTTTGCAAATTATGCCAGAGAAGGACAATCTTGGAAACCCGGTGGATTTATTCCTGTTCTGAGCATGGCATTTGTACAACTCTCTGATGAAAGAAACAGATTGCTAAACTATGAGAGAGCAAGAGAGAGAGAGAGTGTGCAAGAGAGAGAGAGCAAGAGAGAGCAAGAGTGAAGTAGAGAGTGAGCGAGAGAGAGAGAGCGAGAGTGAGAGAGAGAGAGCAAGAGAGAGAGAGAGCAAGAGAGAGCAAGAGCGAAGTAGAGAGTAAGCGAGAGCGAGAGAGAGTGAGAGAGAGAGAGAGAGCAAGAGAGAGAGTGAGCAATAGAGAGCAAGAGCGAAGTAGAGAGTAAGCGAGAGCGAGAGAGAGAGTGAGAGAGAGAGCAAGAGAGAGAGTGAGCAATAGAGAGCAAGAGCGAAGTAGAGAGTGAGCGAGAGAGAGAGACAGAGAGATAGAGAGAGAGAAAGAGAGAATAGGAGAGTTAGAGTGAGGAAAGAGAGAGGAGAGAGAGTCAGAGAGGTAGAGTGAAATAGAGAGAACGAGAAGAGGAGAGAGAGAGAGAGAGAGAGACTGTGAGAGTTATACTTTGTCATAGCTCTTGACTAATCTTTCGAAGCTGAGGTGGTTGTCTGTGGATCTTATGTTTGTAGCTATATAATTCCACAGTTTGGCTGCTTGAACTGAGAAAGATGCTCCTCCCATGTTTTTTTCATATGTGGACGTATTAGTTGAATTTCTTCCCTATGAACAGTGGTTGGTTGCCATGTATTGCTTTGTGTGTGACACAAACCAGCTTGAGTGTGGATCTTCTATCATCTTTTAAACAGTCAGGACCCTCAGGCAGGGGAGATGTGTGTTTGTGCCTTTACATATACGAGGAGTCTAGCGGCGCGTTCTGAATTCTCTGTACTCTTCTCATCGTTGACACAGGTGAGCCGTGATACCGACCATTTGCGCAATCCATCCTTGATAGGACAACAGAGATGACAGCTTGAACTTCACCTTATCCTCATGGACATGCATTGACCCATGGCGTCCATGATAATTCCGAGGTTTTTTACCTCCTTAGACATTTTTGGAGGTGGTTCTAGATGGTCAGGCCAGATGAGGGGAGGGTCACAGGTTTTCCAGGCTCCCAGGTGAGTTTCTCGGTTTTGGAGGCATGCAGTTCGAGGTGGCTCCATGTCATCCACTGGTCAGCGGCCGGGAGGCAACTGAAGATTTTCGATGGTCCAATGTCCTTTGGGCTTTCCAATTTCAGAAGTATCTGCGTCTCATCTGCGTAGTTACAGCAGGTGACATCAGAACCATTGATCAGATCTGGTAGTGATTTCATGTAGACGTTGCAAAGCCTGGGTGAGATGATTGTGGCTTGAGGGACTCCTGTTTTAAGGCTGTAGGGGTGAGACAAGAATGGAGGAGTATGGGTAATATTTGCTCTATTGTGTAAGTGAGAGCCGTCCCTCTATTCCGGCTTCGTCAAGTCATTGGATTAGTGACGATCCATTGGGTCAAATGCTGCCTAAAGGTCCAAGAGAAGAGGGGCAGCGACCCCGATCTGATGAGCTGTGTTTTTAAGGTAATTTAAGCGTAATATGCATTAATAAATACCAAGCATCAAATTAGATGAAGATATTAGCTCAACAGTATTTTGTTGTGAGGCAAAGAAAGTCTCATAGAAGGTCTAAAGTAGGTGGCTGTGATGGTTTTTGCTCTAACTAAGGAGGGAGATAGGAAGGGTTTGCTTATAGCCTTCGCATTGAGACACACTTCTTCCAAACAGTCACTTATTTATTTATTACAGATCAGATAGTTGGAGTGTATCATTTATCCACAACGAAGACAATACTATTTAATCCAGGAATACCCTCTTGGTGTATAGTCTCTCAGGGTGGGCTTTCTCCTCTGGCTGTGCTGCTTCCACACTGTAACCCAGGCCGGTACTTCCCAAGAGGCAAACCGAGAAAAGAAAGGACACTACAGTCACTTATCTGTCCGCATTATTTATAGACTATAAGGTCCCCTTCACCAATATTCTAAGGTCACCACAACGAAGTGAGGTAAGGAAGGTATTGGGTAAAAACAGGTAAAGGTATAGGGATTTTTAAGTCAAGGGTGTGCTGAACAGTTACAAGCAAGTGCCCTTATTTACGCCAAAACCCCCACCAACCCTTTTCTTCCAACCTCCGTTTCCACCCTTCCTTCCCCGTCACTTGCCTGGGGCTACGGTCCCCTTGGACCATAGCATTGGGTATCTCAGCGTCCTCTGCCTTCAGGGAACTACCGGATACGAGCGCGTTGTATGTTGGCATTCTTTTCTCTCGTCCTGCTGCGTCGACTCCTCTGCACTCCCCGACAGTCTCCACACGTTCCTCCACGTCCATTGCCGCTCTCCCCGTTCGCGCTCCTCCTCTCTCCCCTTCCCCGATGCTCATCAATCCTGATTCCCCACACCTGGGATAACCGTCGTTCTCTCCCAATCTTCTCTGCAAGCGTGGACCGCTGGACGTTGAGTTGAAAGGCGCCCAGCCGGGCGCCATCTTGAAGTTCTTGGTTTTCACAGGTTCTGGCCAGCCTATATTACTGTGGCTTTGAACGGCCTCAGATATGGAGGAAGACAAAGCAGCACAAGTTGCTACATTGCCTTATTCTGCGTCAGGGACACATTCCATGGCCGTTGTGGTGGGTTTTCCCACGCAACACCCATGGGTGTTGACGCTGTCCCAGATTTACCTAATGACTTAAACCTGGCGAAGCACCAAACATTACACCACCCCAAAACAGGCATAACAAGGAGACATATTTTCATTTCACCTAATTCTGCAGCACACAAATAAAGAGGAAAACGCCTCTCAGGGCACCTTCCTGCACAAAAACAATCCTGAGAGGCGTTTTCCTCTTAATATGTGTGCTGCAGAATTAGGTGAAATGAAAATATTTCTCCCTGTGCCCCTTCCTGCACAAAAGCAATCCTTCCTGCAATCTAGGTGCCCTTTCACTATGGTGCAACTGTGCCTACGTTGGTGCAAGGCTGCCAAAATTGTGCCAGTACAGGCAAAAGCGACAGGAATGCGCTGTATTGCCTGAATATGGTGCATTCCTGCCCTTTCACTTTGGCATAGGGCAGCACAGCAAGGTGCCTTGATACGCTGCCCTACGCCAAAGTGAAAGGGCGGGGAGGGAGGACAGGGAGAAACACAACAAGACAAAGGGAGAATGGGGCCCTCCGTCTATTAGGTATCATCTACACACCACATACGCTGTGCTACGAGACGTATTGTCACATTAGTTACTTACACCCATAACTGTACCACTCTACGCCACTCTTCTGTGCACTACTCCACTCTATGCCACTCTACACCACTCCGCTTCATGCCACTCAACTCTATGCCATTCTATTCTATGCTACTCTACACCACTCTACTCTATGCCACTCAACTGTACTATATTCTACTCCGCTCTAAGACACTCTACTCTATGCCACTCAACTCTACTATACTCCACTCTACTCTATGCCACTCCACTCTACAACACTTCATTCTATGTTATTTTATTCTACTCTATTATTCTCTACACCACGTTACTCTACCCCTCTCTACACCACTCTGCTTTATGCCACTCTACTCAATGCCACTCCACTCTATTCAACTCTACGCTACTCTATTCTATGCCACTCTACATCACTCTACTCTACTATACTCCACTCCACTCTGTGCCACTCCACGCCTCTCCAGTATACACCACTTCTCTGAACGCCACTCTACTCTATGTTATGTTATATGTTATAAAGAATTTTATAACGGGCTCTGTTACTATCAAGTATTCTGGCGCGAGGATATGACATTATAGTCTCTGTCAACTTACTCAATTCCACTCCACTACTCCACAACACTCCCCTCTACTTTATGCCACTCCACACTACGTCTCTAATTCTATGCTATTTTACTCTACTGTATTCTACTCTACACCACTCTACTCTATGCCACCCCTCACCCACTCCACTTTACGCAACTCTACACCACTCTATGTCACTCCACTCTGCTCCACACTCTTCACCATGCCACTCTACTTTATGCCACTGTATCCTATACCACTCCACTCTACACCACTCAACTCTATGCCACTCTACACCACACTACTCCACATCACACCACGCCACTCCACTCCACCCGGTCCCAGTGTACTCCACCAAACTCTACTTCACTCCACCCAATTCTATTCCACCCTACACTATGCCACTCTACTCCGCCATGCTATTCTATGGCACTTTACTCTATGCCACTCTACACTACTCCAAGCTACTCTACTATATACCACTATATGCCACTACCCTGCACTTTACTTTATGCCACTCTACATCACACCACAGTACTCTACTCCACTTCAGCCACCCTATGCCACTCTACTCTGCACCGTTCTACACATTCCACTGTACTCCATCCCACTTTGCACCACTCTATTCTATCCCACTCTACTCCACTCCACTCTACTCTATGCCACGTCACGCAATTCTGCTCTACGCACTGCACTCCACTCTACTGTACACCACTCCACTCTACGCCACTCCAGTCTTCTCTATACAACTCACTGCCATTCGACTCTACGACACTCTACACCACTCCACTCTACTCCATGCCACCTTACACCACTCTACACCACTCTACTCTATGGCACTCCACACTATGCCAGTCTACTTCATGCTACTTTATGCCACAGCACTCCACTCTATGCCATTATTGTCCACTCCACTCTACGCCACTAGACTCCCATGTACACCATACCACTTTATGGGACTCCACTCTACTGTACGCCACTGTACTCTAAGATAGAAAGACAGATAGACACACAGACAGACAGATAGATAGATAGACAGACAGACAGACAGACAGACAGACATATAGATATGATAGACAGATAGATAGATAGATAGATAGATAGATAGATAGATAGATAGATAGATAGATAGATAGATAGATAGATAGATAGATAGATAGA